>NC_088807.1:26925384-26956848 GCF_011386835.1 Chrysemys picta bellii
AGCTGTTCCGGGCAAAGAACTCCTCCAGCTTCTTCTGCTCATCCGGCTCCACCTGGAGGGAGAGGACGCAGCTGCCATCAGCTGAGGGACACGGCCCCCCTAGTCAGCTAAGGCACTGGGGGACACCCAGCCACATACCCCACCCAATCCCAGGGATAAAGGCCCTGCCCCCCACTATCAGGGAGCTGTACCCCAGACACACACACCCCAGGGCTGGGGACCCCAGGCTCTCCCCTGCTCTGGAGAGGTGCAGGTGGGCAAGTTGAGGGGGCCACACCTTGAAGTAGGGCTGGCTCTGCTTGCGGATGTCGGCCACGGTGAGCTGGGAGCGGGCGTAGCCCACCACGTAGGTGTCATCGGGCAGGAGACCATCCCGGAAGAGCCACCTGGAAGATAGTTCAGTTGGGTCACCCGACGCCAGACCACTGAGGCACCGGGTCACCACCACACAGCCCCGGCTGGGTGGGGGCGGGGGGGGGGCGGGAAGAGGGACTTACCAGATGGTTGGGTAGATCTTCTTCTTGGCCAAGTCACCCTGGAACAGACAAAGGGGATGTCATAGCAGCAAACAGGCAGGGAAAGGCCCTGTGCCCCATTCCCACCTCCCTGCCCTGGGGCTGGATGGGAGCTGGTGCCCCCTAGAGGGGAAAGGCCCTGTGCCCCATTCCCTGCCCCCCCGAGTCAGCCAGTCCCTGCCCTGGAGCCAGATCAGAGCCAGCGCCCCCTACGGGGAAAGGCCTCATATCCAATTCCCCACCCCTCTCTGCATGACACAGTCGCCCCAGGTCTACCCATACCCTCACACATCCTTTCTTTGCAGCTTTGGGCCTTTACCCAGGGTGGGGTGTGGCTCTGCGGGAGGGAGGAGCTGAACTAAGCTGCCACAGTGCTGCAAGCAGGCAGGCAGGTGTACTCACGGGCTCCGTGCCAGGCCCCACATCCTGCTCACGGGTGCTGTTTGCTGGGGGGGAGGGAAGGGGAGGGGCAGATCAGGCTGATTGGGTTGCAAGTAACAGGGATTTGCTGAGTCACAGAGGCTCAGCACCCAAACGAAAGGCGGTTCTTGGTGACAGGGCGACTCCCCGGACTGAGCCACACAGACTGTCCCATTTGACCTCTGACTGACCGTGAAGTCTGTGACCGTGAAGTCTGTGCACGCAGGATGACAACATGGGCTCATTGTCTGCCGCAGCCAGTGCAAGCAAACACCAGCCCCCTGTCTGCGCCGGTAGGGATGTCCCCCAGATGGGACCACATGTTGTCTGTGGGGATGGATCCCCGTCTGTCTGTCCCACCCTGGGGGTTTGGGGGCTCTGTAGAGCCAGGCTGTCCCCTTGGGATGCTGCTCTGGGGTGGGTCAGACACAGGGGGCAAGGAGGTGGGTGCAGACACAGTGGGACCTATGGGGCGAGTTAGACACGGGGGGCGGAGCAGGGAGGATCACACTAGGTGGGTCGATTAATACCCAAGGGTCTAGCTCTGAGGGCTTCTCTGCCGGCTGAAAGGGTCACCGCCCCCCATCCCACCCACTAGCCCCATGCAGCACCTGCAGCGGCTTAGCTGCCTCCTGTTCAGCTAGGCCCAGCCTGGCCGAGGGTTATGCAAGTTTGTCCCGGGAGGCGGGGTGGGGTGGGGGGGGGAGGCTCCCAGCCTGACCTAGTGTTGCTCTTATCCCATGTTGGCTCCACCCACCAGCCCAATTCAATGCAAACTGGTTCAGAGAGAGGGAGATGGGGACAAAACAAAGCAGTGAGTCACAGCCTTCCTCCCCTGCATGACTCACCGGGGCAGTGCCCCAGGGAAGGTGTCTGAGCTTGGAGCAAGTCAGTGTACATACACACAAACACACACAGAGCAGGGATGTCAGTCCCAGGTCAGGAAATGGCTGTGCAGGGCCCTGGTCAGCTAGGGGTGAAAATGAGCCAGTGAGACCCAGATGTCCGGGCCAGCCGAACCAGCACGTCCACAGCTCCCCTCCCCCACATATGACAGCAAGGACATTCGTGTTTCCCACCTGCCCTGCCCGGGAGCCAGACACCACCTTCTGCTCATTCCGTGACCCAGATTTCAGCTCCCCCAGAACCTGGCCCATTTCCCTACACAAAGCCCTGGGAAATGAACAGGAAGCCAATGAAACTCCTTATCTATCACAAACACTGATAAGCTGGCTTTCTCCTCCCTCCCTCTGCTGGGGGGGGGGGGGGGGGCACGTGCCAGGGATTCAGCTTGGGCCATCCCTGCCTGACCCCCAGAGACCCCAAGGGATGGCAGGGGCAGCCCCCCACCACAGCTGGCCCTGGCCCGGCTCATAGAATGGGGGCGCCTAGCTCCTGCCTGTGATTCCCTGATGTGAGAGGGGCTACAGAGGGCATCGGCTCCACTAACTTGGGGTTAACCCACTACACATGAAGCTGGGGGAATGGGAGCCAGGCTCCTGGGTTCAACTGCCCTGTGCGACTTTGGACTAGTCACCGAATCGCTCCATGCCTCAGTTTCCCCACTACAGCATAGGGACTTGTGTCCATGCAGCACGTAGCATAACAGGGGCCCTGCTTCCACTCGGGGTGGAGCGGGGGGAGTGCGTGTGATGTCCGACCCAGCCCCAATCTCTGCAAAGAGGTGTGCATTACACACCTAGGAACAAGGAGCCCACTGCACGGGAGCAGTCTCTGGAAAGCCGTGAATCTGAGAAGGACCTAGAGGGCTTAGTGAACAACCCGAGCTCCCAGGGCCACGTTGGGGATCCTGGGGTGTATCAACAGGGCAGCCGTGAGGAGAAGCAGGGAGGGGATTTTACCACCGGACACGGCCTTGGGATATTGCGTCCAGTTCTTGTGGCCACATTTTAAAAAGGCTGTGGAAAAATTGCAGAGGGCGGAGAAAGGAGCCAGAAAAATTATTCAAAGGCTGGAGAAAAATGCAAGAGCCCTAAAGGGCTCCATCTGTTTAGCATTTCAAAGGAAGACTGATTCCAGCGCTGAGGAGAAAGGCAGCCCCAGCCCCGGGAAAGGGAAGCAGAAGCTAGAGAAATTCAGTCCAGCAATAAGGCACCTGTGGCGGTGATTAGCCATCGGAACCAGCACCCGAGTGAAGCGATGGCTTCTCCGTCTCTGCTGCCTCCCAGTCCAGCCGGGCTACCTTGCTGAAGATGCTGGAGCCACACACAAGGTACTGGCTAACCAGGGGCCGAAGTGGGTGAGATTCTCTGGCCCGGGACACACACGTGTTGCACTAGATGTCCCACGCTGCCACGAGATAAGGGAGATTTACTTCCATGAAGCTAGCAAGGATGAGCGGTGTAGCATTGACCGTACCTAGCTACATGGAAGTAAGAGCTACGTGGGGCTCATCTGTGCCAAGACTTATAGCGATAGCCACATCCATGTGACCATACACCTCTCGCTGTACGAGGACAAAGCCCACCCACCACCAGCACCGGGGCTAGAGCAGCCTCGCTCTCCTCTGTGCACAGTGACTCAGCAGCGCCTGGCACTTCCCCTTGTGCTAACACCACGGATCCCACAGCGTGAGTGTCACCATCACAGCCCTCTGAGAGCAGAGGGAACCAGAAAGCGAGGTAGAAAATGGTTAAACTGAAGGCCCTGGAGAGGGAACTGGGGCAGTTTCAGCGAATTGGGGAGGGGGGGGCATTGGGGTGAGTGTGGGGAGGCTGGGGTGGTTTCAGGGGCCTAAAGGATGACTGTGGGTGGTGCAGTTTTGGGGGCATCTGGGAGTGTCAGGGCAAATTTGGGGTGGTGGGTGAATTTGAGGGCACTGGGATGATCTCAGTCACACACATTTGCTTGCTGAAATCCTGCTACTGCTCACAGGATCAAGACAAGGTGGGGTCTGGCCAAGCCACAGCCAGCACCAGCAGTGCACCCAGGCCTCGGGTTTCCCCATGGCTGGGCACACAGCTAACCCCGATCTGTGCCTACAGGGATTAGCTCCCCACCCCCACAGCTCCTGCTGCTGGGCCAGGTTCCACACGGAGCTGTAATCGCTGCCTGTGTTACACAACTCGTTGCAGGAAGTTGAGTCACTCGGTGCCCGGTGCCGGGCAGCCTGGCTGCAGCCATCAGCACTAATTATCTCAGCTGGTACAATCCCTGCCCTCTCCTTCGAGCCCCGTGCGGCAGTACCCGAGTAGCCCCAAGGGAGGCTGGAGACCGGGGACAATCCTGCAGCCATGTGGTGCTTCAGGGCTGCTGTCTCTCCAGGGGAAGATCAATCTTGCCACAGCCCCCAGAGCCATGGGCCAGAGGGATTTCAGGGTCCCAGCCCACGGAAACACAGAGCCCTTTGAGGGGGATCTGGGTCCATCCCTGGGGACCGCTGCCCAGATCCATCCCCTCACTCAGTGCTCCAGAGAGACCTACAGGTTGCTCCTTGGCCACCCTCAGCGCTGACTGTATGCAGACTCCGGCACAGGTGACTTGGGTTAAGGCTGGAGGCGCTGCATGGGCCAGGCGCCCCAGGAGAAGGCGCCGGCATGGGGCACCTGCCTGGATGGCTCCAGGCTGGGCTGTGGGTACTCACCGAGGCCCCCATGATGATGAAGATGTGGGTGTCGGACTGGAGGAAGTCCTTGCCCTGGCAGAGCTCCTCACGCATCATCCCGCACACCTGCGAGCGGCTCAGCTCCCGCTGAAGAGTCATGGTGCTTGAATTGCTGCTCCCTAAGAGCAAGAGAGAGACCAGGCCAGTTTGGGTGAGCTGGACTCCCCGCCCCTGGGAGGGCTGGCCCAGTTTGTGGCTCCCCCAGCCAGCACCCGGGGGAGCAGGGCAACAGGTCTCTGCTTGTCCAACAGGATGGGCAGATACTGAGCTGCAGGGCAGAGGAGCCCCATGGCGGAGGGGAAATGAGGCCAGGTGGGGGTGTGAGGAGAAATCCCGGGATAGGCGCAGGGGGAAGGTTCACTGTTGGGTCCTGCCTCAAGTACAGCCCCAGACACCAGAACCCTGTGCAGTCCTGCTCCCCAGTGACACCTAGCTCCAGCCCCCCCAGCTAACCACACCCACTTGCTCCTCAACCCCCAGCACCCTCCTGCCCTCCCAGTGCCCTCATTGGCCCCAGTGTCCCCCTGCTCCCCCCATTCCTACCCCCCAGTGCCCTCTAACTCCTGGTCCCCTCCCACTACTCCATGCACCCCTTGCACCTGATCTCCCCAGAGGCCCCCACCCCCAGTGTCCCCGTTCCCACATGCCCCCCACTCCCCCGTTCCCTGCCCCCCAGCTCCCACATGCATCTCCCTGTTCCCTGCCCCCAGCTCCAACATGCCCCCCACTCCCCCTGTTCCCTGCCCTCCAGCTCCCGTATGCCCCCCATTCCCCAGTTCCCTGCCCCCTAGCTCCCACATGCCCCCACCTCCCTGGTCCCTGCCCCCTAGCTCCCACATGCTCCCACCTCCCTTTTCCCTGCCCCCCAGCTCCCACATGCTCCCACCTCCCTTTTCCCTGCCCCCAGCTCCCACATGCCCCCCACTCCCCCGTTCCCTGCCCCCCAGCTCCCACATGCCCCCCACTCCCCCCGTTCCCTGCCCCCCAGCTCCCACATGCCCCCCACTCCCCCCGTTCCCTGCCCCCCAGCTCCCACATGCCACCTCCCTGTTCCCTACCCCCCAGCTCCCACATGCCCCCCATTCCCCAGTTCCCTGCCCCCTAGCTCCCACATGTCCCCCATTCCCCTTGTTCCCTGCCCCCCCACTCCCACATGCCCCCCACTCTGTTCCCTGCTCCCCCACTCCCACATGCCCCCTACTCCCCCTGTTCCCTGCCCCCCAGCTCCCGTATGCCCTCACCTCCCTGCCCCCAGCTCCCGCATGCCCTCCATTCCCCAGTTCCCTGCCCCCCAGCTCCCACATGCCCCCACCTCCCTGTTCCCTGCCCCCCAGCTCCCGTATGCCCCCCATTCCCCAGTTCCCTGCCCCCCAGCTCCCACATGCCCCCCACCTCCCTGTTCCCTGCCCCCCAGCTCCCACGTGCCCCCCACTCCCCCTGTTCCCTGCTCCCCAGCTCCCACATGCCCCCACCTCCCTGTTCCCTGCCCCCCAGCTCCCGCATGCCCCCCACTCCCCCGTTCCCTGCCCCCCAGCTCCCACATGCCCCCCACTCCCCCGTTCCCTGCCCCCCAGCTCCCACATCCCCCCCACTCCCCCTGTTCCCTGCCCCCCCAGCTCCCACATCCCCCCCCCACTCCCCCTGTTCCCTGCCCCCCCAGCTCCCACATGCCCCCCACTCCCCCCGTTCCCTGCCCCCCAGCTCCCACATGCCACCTCCCTGTTCCCTACCCCCCAGCTCCCACATGCCCCCCACTCCCCCTGTTCCCTGCCCCCCAGCTCCCAAATGCTCCCCACTCCCCCTGTTCCTGCCCCCCCACTCCCACATGCCCCCCATTCCCCCTGTTCCCTGCCCCCCCAGCTCCCACATGCCCCCCACTCCCCCTGTTCCCTGCCCCCCCAGCTCCCACATGCCCCCCACTCCCCCTGTTCCCTGCCCCCCCAGCTCCCACATGCCCCCCACTCCCCCTGTTCCCTGCCCCCCCAGCTCCCACATGCCCCCCACTCCCCCTGTTCCCTGCCCCCCCAGCTCCCACATGCCCCCCACTCTCCCTGTTCCCTGCCCCCCCAGCTCCCACATGCCCCCCACTCCCCCTGTTCCCTGCCCCCCCAGCTCCCACATGCCCCCCCACTCCCCCTGTTCCCTGCCCCCCCAGCTCCCACATCCCCCCCCACTCCCCCTGTTCCCTGCCCCCCCAGCTCCCACATGCCCCCCACTCCCCCTGTTCCCTGCCCCCCCAGCTCCCACATGCCCCCCACTCCCCCTGTTCCCTGCCCCCCCAGCTCCCACATCCCCCCCCACTCCCCCTGTTCCCTGCCCCCCCAGCTCCCACATGCCCCCCACTCCCCCTGTTCCCTGCTCCCCAGCTCCCACGTGCCCCCACCTCCCTGTTCCCTGCTCCCCAGCTCCCACATCCCCCCCCACTCCCCCTGTTCCCTGCCCCCAGCTCCCACATGCCCCCACCTCCCCCTGTTCCCTGCCCCCCACCTCCCAGCCTCCTCATCCCCCAGCGCCGCCCTGCGCGCTTCCTACCGCTCCCCGGGTCTCGCTCCCGCTCTGCCGCCGGCCCAACGCTCGCCCGGCTCCCCATCCCGGCCCCGCCCCCTGCCCGCCCGGTCCCGGCCCCGCCCCCTGCTCGCCCGGCTCCCCATCCCGGCCCCGCCCCCTGCTCGCCCGGCTCCCCATCCCGGCCCCGCCCCCTGCCCGCCCGGTCCCGGCCCCGCCCCCTACCCGCCCGGTCCCGGCCCTGGCCCCGCCCCCTGCTCGCCCGGCTCCCCATCCCGGCCCCGCCCCCTACCCGCCCGGTCCCGGCCCCGCCCCCGCCCCCTACCCGCCCGGTCCCGGCCCCGCCCCCTGCTCGCCCGGCTCCCCATCGCGGCCCCGCCCCCTGCCCGCCCGGTCCCGGCCCCGCCCCCTGCCCGCCCGGCTCCCCATCCCGGCCCCGCCCCCTGCTCGCCCGGTCCCGGCCCCGCCCCCTGCTCGCCCGGCTCCCCATCCCGGCCCCGCCTCCTGCCCGTCCGGTCCCGCCCCCGCCCCCTGCCCGCCCGGCTCCCCATCCCGGCCCCGCCCCCTGCCCGCCCGGTCCCGGCCCCGCCCCCTGCTCGCCCGGCTCCCCATCCCGGCCCCGCCCCCTGCTCGCCCGGCTCCCCATCCCGGCCCCGCCCGCTACCCGCCCGGTCCTGGCCCCGCCCCCTGCCCGCCCGGCCCCGGCCTCGGCCTCGGCCCCGCCCCCTGCTCGCCCAGCTCCCCATCCCGGCCCCGCCCCCTGCTCGCCCGGTCCCGGCCCCGCCCCCTGCCCGCCCGGCTCCCCATCTCGGCCCCGCCTCCTGCCCGCCCAGCCAATCGGCGGCCTCGCCCTGGCCCCGCCATGACACCTAGCGAGGCGGAAGCGGTCCCGCGCCGGACCGGTTCCCAATGGGGTCCGTTCTTGTTGTCGAGCGTCTCTTCCGCTTCCGGGTCCTTTGGCAGCATTTCCGTGGGGAGTGGGACGGAGCCGCGATCCCGGAAGAGAGAAGGGGGAAGTGGGAGCCGGGCGGGGCGAGACGCAGGTACTAGGACTTCTGGCCGAGGGACCCAGTCATCCAAGCCCCCCCCCCCCCCTCCGGCCGGGGAACCCAGGTGTCCGAGTTCCCCCCGCCCCACCGCCTCTTCTCCCCCCGCGAATTTGAACCCAGGTGTCCGGGCCCATCTGGCTGGCGCCCCCCCCCGCCCCCCCCGTTCATCCGCCGCCATCTCTCTCCGCAGGCCGGGGCCTGCCAGGCTGGATGAACGGGACCCGGCAGCGCCGGAGCTGCGAGATGGTGCAGCCAAGCGGGGGCTCAGGTGGCGACTGCGGAGCCCTGGGCGAGGACTCGTCCCTGGGCAGGGTGGCGGCCTGGCAGCTGCCCTCCGACCTGGGCGGGCACGAGGCCCTGCAGCGCTTCGTGGCCGAGAACCAGGACCTGAAGGGTGAGGAAGAGCCGGGCCCCCTGCAGGCCTCATCTCCCGACTGGGGGCCGGGGCGCTGCTCGCCGGGGCGGGTGGGTCGAGAGCTGGGACGTGCTGTGCTGCGGCTAGTCCCTGCAGCCCGGGGGGAGGTGGGGTTGAGGGCTGGGGGGCGCTGTGGCTAGTCCCTGTTCCCCATGGGGGGGGGTTAAGGGCTGGGGGGCGCTGCAGCTGGTCCCTGCTCCTCATGGGGAGGGGGTTGAGGGCTGGGGGGCGCTGCAGCTGGTCCCTGTTCCCCATGGGGGGGGGTTGAGGACTGTGGGGCGCTGTGGCTAGTCCCTGTTCCCCATGGGGGGGGGGGGTTAAGGGCTGGGGTGTGCTGCAGCTGGTCCCTGCTCCTCATGGGGAGGGGGTTGAGGGCTGGGGGGCGCTGCGGCTAGTCCCTGTTCCCCATGGGGGGCGTTGAGGGCTGGGGGGCGCTGTGTTGTGGCTAGTCCCTGTTCCCCATGGGGGGGTTAAGGGCTGGGGTGTGCTGTGGCTGGTCCATGCTCCCCATGGGGGGGGTTGAGGGCTGGGGTGTGCTGCGCTGCGGCTAGTCCCTCTTCCCCATGGGGGGAGGTTAAGGGCTGGGGGGGCGCTGCGGCTAGTCCCTGTTCTTCATGGGGAGGGGGTTGAGGGCTGGGATGCGCTGCGGCTAGTCCCTGTTCCCCATGGGGGGGTGGTTGAGGGCTGGGATGCGCTGCGGCTGGTCCATGCTCCCCATGGGGGGGTGGTTAAGGGCTGGGATGCGCTGCGGCTAGTCCTTGTTCCCCATGGGGGGGTGGTTAAGGGCTGGGGGGGTGGGCTATGGCTAGTCCCTGTTCCCTATGGGGGGTGGTTAAGGGCTGGGGTATGCTGCGGCTGGTCCATGCTCCCCATGGGGAGGGGGTTGAGGACTGGGATGCGCTGTGTTATGGCTAGTCCCTGTTCCTCATGGGGGGGGTTAAGGGCTGGGGTGTGCTGCGGCTGGTCCATGCTCCCCATGGTGGGGAGTTGAGGGCTGGGGCGCTGTGCTGTGGCTAGTTCCTGCTCCCCATGGGGGGCGGGGTTTGAGGGCTGGGGCAGTGCGCTGCGGCTAGTCCCTGTTCCCCATGGGGGGGGGGGTTAAGGGCTGGGGTGTGCTGCGGCTGGTCCATGCTCCCCATGGGGGGGGGTGTTGAGGGCTGGGGGGCGCTGCAGCTGGTCCCTGCTCCTCATGGGGAGGGGGTTGAGGGCTGGGATGCGCTGCGGCTAGTCCCTGTTCCCCATGGGAGGGGGGGCAGGTTAAGGGCTGGGGCACTGCGCTGCGGCTAGTCCCTGCTGCCTGTCACCCACCCCCCACAATGTCATGGATCCACAGGGTCTGGTCTATGACCTAGCCTGTAACTAGTCCCTTGGAAGTCACCCCTTCCATTGGTTGGGCCCCATTACAGACCGGTAAGTCTAACATCAGTACTGGGCAAATTAGTTGAAACAATTGTAAAGAATAAAATTGTCAGACGCATAGAAGAACATAAATTGTTGGGCAAAAGTCAACATGGTTTCTGTAACGGGAAATCGTGTCTTACTAATCTATTAGAGTTCTTTGAAGGGGTCAACAAACGTGGACAAAGGGGATCCAGTGGACATAGTGTACTTAGATTTCCAGAAAGCCTTTGACAAGGTCCCTCACCAAAGGCTCTTACATAAATTAAGTTGTCATGGGATAAGAGGGAAGATCCCTTCATGGATTGAGAACTGGTTAAAAGACAGGGAACAAAGGATAGGAATAAATGGTAAATGTTCAGAATGGAGAGGGGTAACTAGTGGTGTTCCCCAAGGGTCAGTGCTCGGACGGATCCTATTCAACTTATTCATGAATGATCTGGCAAAAGAGGTAAACAGTGAGGTGGCAAAGTTTGCAGATGATACTAAGCTGCTCAAGATAGTTAAGACCAAAGCAAACTGTGAAGAACTTCAAAAAGATCTCACAAAACTAAGTGATTGGGCAACAAAATGGCAAATGAAATTTAATGTGGATAAATGTAAGGTAATGCACATTGGAAAAAATAGCCCCCATCATATTGTATGTATAGTTGGGGTTAATTTAGCTACAATGAATCAGGAAAAAGATCTTGGAGTCATCGTGGATAGTTCTCTGAAGACGTCCACGCAGTGTGCAGCGGCAGTCAAAAAAGCAAACAGGATGTTAGGAATCATTAAAAAGGGGATAGAGAATAAGAGGGAGAAAACTTGTTCTCCTGGACGTCTGAGGACAGGACAAGAAGCAATGGGCTTAAATTGCTTAAATGGGCTTCAGGGTGGGAGAAAACCTCCTTCTACTGGGTTGTTGCTAGATGTGACCTGGCATGTCCTGCCCGTTGTCTTTCTGCATCCTCCGCTGCTGTGGGTGGGTGTCAGGCAGTCCTTGAGCGACCTATTCATGCCATCCCAGGCCATGCACAGCAATGCGAAGCGCAGAGGGAAACTGATGCCCGTGTGTGCTTCATACACATTACCAAACTTCCCCCTTTGTCCCAGAGAGATGGATGGGGTTGGAGAGCCGGTAAGGGGTGTGCCCCTCACAGAGGGAAGGTAGGAACTCAGCCAGCACCAGGCTAACACTCTCGCTGTCCCTGGGGCAGAGGCCATTCGGCAGAGTAACCAGATGCTGCGGCAGCGCTACCAGGAGTTCCTGCGCTTCAAGGTCGCTCAGCGCAAGGAGAAGGACTTCCTGATGCTCCGTTTCCAGGAGGCCCGGGATGTGGTGGAGAAGCTGAACGCTGAGCGGACCGAGATGAAGTGTCAACTGGAGCAGGCCCTCTGGGAGGTGGAGCAGCTCAAGGGAAGGCAGCAGGTATCGGAGAGCTTCCTACTCCCCCATAACAAGGGGAAAGAGGGGTTGCAGGGGTATGCTGTGCCACCTCCCCCCAACACCAAGCCCATGAGGTGGTCTCACCTGGGCACTGAGCTCTCTGCGGTTCCCTGGCTCAGTTCCTTTCTGCAGCAGGGCCATGGGGTGTCGGGAGGTAGGTCAGGACAGCGGGCTCTTCTCAGATGACTGATTCTTTTGCAACTTCCCAGCTGAGCGCCTTGGAGAAGGAGATCCCTGAGCCAGAGGAGGCGGACACTATGACCCTGACCCAGGAGTTGGCTGAGCCCATGATGGTGAGACACACCTGGGGGGGGGGGAGAGGAGAATCTCCCCTAACCCAGCTCCCAATTCCCTGAGGAACAGAATATCCCCACCCCCAAAAGTCCCTTCTTTGCCTCATCCACAGCTGTGCTAGTGAGAGAGTAGAAGGAAAAAGGCCCATCAGGGGCACTCTGGCCTGGGAGGAGGTCCTGGTTTTTCCAGCCCTGGCCTCTCGCAGCAGGGGGCAGGGTGGGAGCGCTGGCTTGTGGGGGAGGGGGGGCAGCCTGTGATGTCTGTCCCTCACTCTCCCTGTTCCCCCAGGCCCCTGGCCCGGAGACCCTGCAGCTGCTGAAGGAGCAGCTGGAGCAGCTCCAGGAGGCCAACCGGGCTCTGCAGGCTCAGATCCAGCAGCAGGTGCAGCCCCCAGGAGAGGCTGGTGTGAGGGTCAAGGTAAGGCACTGGTTGGGGAGGGGGATATGAATGTTACCCGTAATGCCCCCATCTCTCCCCAGGGACCCAGGGCACCTCGCTCCCACCTGCCCTTAACGCGAGGGAGCCTTGCCTGGACCAGCCAGGGTTCAGCTCCCTGCTGGCTTCGCCCATGGGCAGCACCAGGCCTCTCCTCAGCACACGCAGGCTAGCAATGACCCAGCATCCCCCTGAGTGCCCAGCCCCTGATCCACTGGATGCTCCCAGAATTATCAGACCAGCTGTTCCCAAAGGAACCCCCAGTGCTCACCCCTGCTTTAAAATGAGGCCTTAAGAACATCATTGCCCAACATGGATACAGATGACAGAAACCCCCTTGGGACTGCCACCTGATTTGCTGAGACTACCTCTGGGTCTGTTTTCCCTGGCAGCTTGGGACTTCAGTATCCTGTCTTGTTGAGCCAGACACGCTAGCCTGCTGCAAACACAGACCCAGGTCTGAACCACGTCCCCCAAAAGCTGCAGACTTAACTGAAAACAGTTTAAGAAGTGTTCTCCAGCTGCTCTCTGCTCAGATTCCTTGCTGAGGGGGGCGAGCTGGGGGGACATCCTTCCTCTGGGTAGTGGGATGTTAGGTGTCAGTGTTCTGGCCATGGGGGGTTTCCATGTTCTCAGGCGCTGCATTGATCTGGGTCGCTTTCAGCGGGTTCCTCAATGAACCATTCCTACCGCTCGGTCCTGCGCAGCCCCAAAGCAAACTTGATGACACCCCCCCCCCCCCCACACACACACACTGGGTAGCAATGAAAAGTATGGGGTGGGGAAACGGAGGCACAGAGAGGCATCAGAAAAATCCCACGTCCTCACAGAATCAAGGGTTCTGTGGGGGGGGGGGGGGGTGTCATAGGGACGTTGACAGGCCCCAGCCATAGAGGTGCTGGGAGAAATGGGGTGAGCCCTGTTCCTGGGACGGGGAATGGGACCCTGTTCTTGGCATGCCCTGTGCTGGGCAGGGAGACCTGGGCTCCTGCTGGTGTCAGGTTGGCCCTACTCAGCCTGGGACTGTTTCCCAGGGGGCAGGGGGAGTTGGGCTGGTTCTGGTGGTAGCTGTGGCTCAGTAGTGCCAGTGTCGTTCACAGGAGAATGGGGTCCAGCTGGAGAGGCCGGTGGAGCTGGAGGCCCTGCAGGGCGGCGGGGACAGCGGGTAAGAGCAACTCTCGTGCTGGATAGGGTGATACAGTGAGGCTGGGAGACCCCCGCCAGTGCCTGGCCCCCCTTGCCCCCAGTCTGGGCGTCCCTTCCCCATTGCAGGGAAAAGGGGGCAGGTTCTGAAGAGGGAACAACAGGAATCCTCCTTTGTGGACACCATGGGCCACGTCCTTCGTGGCAGGAATGACTGATTAATGTGTGGCAGGGGGTCTGTGATTGAGGGGAGCAGAGAGCTCCCCAGGGGCTGAGCACCAGTCCCCTTGGGCTCGGATCTGCTGGGTACCCCTCACCCGCCCTGCATGTCCTTTCAGCAGGCGGGACGCAGCCGAGCTGCTGCAGAGGAGGCTGAAGGAGACGGAGGAGGAGTAAGTTGCTTCCTGGCTCGGACTTGTGCCACTGGGGATGGCGCTGGCGCCTGCGTGCGTGTTGGGCTGATGCAGGGGGCTATGCTGTGTGGGGGCGTGAGGGGAGGTGGGATGCAGGGTGCTCTCAGCGCTTGGGGGATGGAGTGGGTCAGGTTTTGTGCAGGAGGCTGGGGGACACTCGGGGTGGGGGGTTGATGGTGGATGGGAGGGGGATGCCGGACACTCAGCGTGGGGGGTAGGTGGCAGGGCTCTCGGTGCTGACCCATCACCTCGCTGTGCGGGTTCCCTGGCAGGAGCGTGGGGCTGAAGCAGCAGCTGGCATTGGTGCGGGAGGAGATGGCCAAGCTGGGAGCCAGGGCACAGGAGGCTGAGCAGCAGGCCGAGCAGCAGCTTCAGGCCCTGAGGAAACAGCTGGAGGTAAATACAGCCCAAGTCAAGGCCCCACAGGATGGGTGCTAGGCCCCAGCCTTTAAACAGCCCCTCGTCGGAACCCCGTAAGCATGCCCCCTGCCCCCAAGGGGTCCCCCTCTTCCGTCAGGGGAGGCCATGCAGCTTTATTGCGTCAGAGACAGAGCCCCCAGGCTCCGGCCCTCCGAGAGAGACTCCTGGGAGAGACTTTTACACTCTGCAGGGACCCATACACACCAGCCAGTTACGCCCTGCAGCCAGGCGTTCTCCAGACAGAGCTGGGTTTAGTCACTTGGGTGCAGCTTTGGACGCCCTTCGATCACCACAGAGAGGCCAATGGTGAGACCTGCTATTAACCCAGCCCCATTGTCTTTCCTGCAGAATCTCCTAAGTCCCCAAGCTCTGCCTGCTGGAGTTTGCTGCTGTTAGGTGTTAATTGTTCAGTCCTTGGGCTGCCATTGACATGGGTCAGTGGCAGCCAATCCTCCAGCAACCCCTAGATGTGACGCTCCCCCCACCTCATGTTCCCTGCTCAGACCCAGGAGCAGCTTTTTAACCCTTCTGCCCCCGCTGGATAGCGATCGCTAGTCCAGTAAGTCACTGCCATGCATATCAGTCACAAACATTTTCAGGATATTCCCGCGTCATCACCCACCCATATGTGCAAACACATCTGACACCAGCCCCTCCTCCAAGGAGTCAGGGAAGTGGGAAAGGGAGCGGGTGGGGGCTCCATCCCAGCCTGCGGCAGCCTCACCCTCTCTGGATCTAGGTCCCCCAGGTGGTGTGGCCTGGACTAAGGTGTGGTCCCTTCCCTCCCTGCAGCAGCTGACTGAGGACAGGGCCTCGGTGAAAGCCCAGGTGACCTCACTGCTGGGGGAGTTGCAGGAGAGCCAGAGCCGGCTGGAGGCCTGTATGCTGGAGAAGCGGGATCTGGAGGAGAAGTGAGTGTGTGCACCCGTGAATTTCCCCCCTGATCTGGGGCTGGCGGCAGGTTAGTTTGGCTGCAGCCACTGATCTGTCCTGGGAGGCTGGAAGTTGGATGCAGGCCTTGGCCATCTAGGGGACCCATGGGACTGAGACCCCTGCTAACGTTGGCATCTCTCCCCTGCCCGGTGCACCAGAGCACAGGCTGCTGCCGAGCGGTGCTGCAAGCTGGAGCGGGAGGCCGAGGCGCTGCACAAGCAGCACAGCGTGCAGATGGACCAGCTGCGCATGCAGGCCCAGAACCTGGAGACGGCGCTGCGGGTGGAGAGACAGGGCGCCACAGAGGAGAAGTGAGTGGGCGCTGGGAACGGGGGCCATGGAGCAGAGGAGTGTCTGTTTGTCTGGGGGGCAGGGGGAATGTGCCACGGAGATGAGGAGGAAGGAGAGTTGGGGTGGTATGGGAGCCAAGGGGGGGTGGGGAGCTGCCTCTAACCTCACAATTATCCCTCAGGAGGAAGCTGGCCCAGCTGCAGGCAGCCTATCACCAGCTCTTTCAGGATTACGATGGGCACGTGAAATCTGGCCTAGAGAGCGAGAAGAAGAGCCAGGTGGGTTTAGAGCTGGTTTCGGGGGGAGGGGGGCTGCTTGGCTGGCTTCCATGGCTGGGGCGAGCCCTGCCCCCCGGGTGCCCTGCTGCTCAGTGTTCTGTGGGCCTCTCCCCCGCTCCAGGGCATGGAGCTGCACCTGGAGGAGCTGCAGCAGCAGCTGCAGCAGGCTGAGGAGGCACTGGTGGCCAAGCAGGAGCTGATTGACAAGCTGAAGGAGGACATGGAGCAGCACAAGGCTGTGCTAGAGACCATCCCGGTGCTGAAGGCCCAGGTGGGTTGTGGGGGGTGGGGAGCGGGGGAACTGTGCGTCTGCATGCGGTTGCTGAAGGGCAGGGTCACTGGTGCCTCCCCTGCAGGCTGATATCTACAAGGCGGATTTCCTAGCGGAGCGTGAGGCCCGGGAGAAGCTGCACGAGCAGCGCGAGGATCTGAAGGAGCAGTTTGAGCAGCTACGGCGGGACTACGACAAGCTGATGATAGATGCTAATGGAGCCACCTGGTGAGGGTTCTTTGTCAGTGTCCAGTCCCCAAACACCTGCCCCTTGGCCTGTGGGCCCTGTGAGTGGGTCAGAGCTCAGTGCAGCTTTCTGTCTTGCTAGATGAATCTGCAGACAGCTGCTTCGTCCCCTGGGGCTCCTGTGGAGAGCCACCGTGAGATGCTGGCGACCAGCCCCAGCCATGCCCACTGCCCTGCGTCCCATGGGGGTTTGAGCCCCACTCTAATGCTCACGGGGGGAGGAAAGGGATGCTGAAGTTCTGCTTTGACCTCCCCACTTCTAACCTCTTGCTGTTTTGAAAAGGACTCTGATGGAGGAGATGAGGAACCGCCATTCGGAGGGGCGCCCACCTGTACCCCAGCCAGGTGAGTCTTGAAACTCTCCCCAGGTGGGGAATGCTCATGGCCCAGGCCTGTAGGGGGCATCAGAGGAGTGGGCATTTGCGTGGGAAGGTGCCGATCTTCGGGACAGTAACTTTCTCTCTCCCTCTAGTTTACAACATGGCCCCAGTACCTTTCCAACCCCTGCCAGCTGCAGGGCGCAGGCGAAGTATCCACGAGGAGCAGCCGGATTTCTGCTGTCCCAAGTGCCAGTACCAAGCTCCGGACATGGATACACTGCAGATCCATGTGATGGACTGTATCAAGTGATGCCCATGAAGGAGGAGGAGGCTGGGGTCAAGGGGGTGCCTGGCCTGCTCCACTCTTTGCTTTCCCCCCCATGGCACTTGCTGTTCTGCGACACAATGCTGCAAACTGGGTTCACAGCTGTCTTGAGCCAGTTGGAATGGACAGTCTGTGGGTACCATGAGGGAGGATGGGGTTTGCACCATTGTCTCTGCCTTACGTGAAACTGAATGTACCTGATCTGCTGTAATTCAGGGATGTGACAATCTGTGGAGACTGACAGATTAGTGGTGGGGAGCAGGGGTGCTGAGAGCTACTGAACCAAACGTTAAACCCTGTATATAATGGAAACCCCTTCAAGCTGGGGGTGTTGCAGCACCTGGAAGAGGGGTGGCAGGAACGTTTCACTGTTCAGCTCCTTTTTAAGCACCTTATTGCTAACCCTGCAGCATTTGCAGAGTGTAGCGGAGAAGACAGATTCCCCTGCTCAGTTTCAGGCTGTCGCAGCATCTCTCTGCTTTCCTTCTACACTGTGCTTTGGTTATTTAACATTATGGTCCATGTGCTGCTCTGAAAGTCAGACTCTTGCCTTAATGTAAATTCTATTGAAACTTAATGCAGAGGGAGGGGAGTTGAGTGTTTACAGATATTGCTGAATTAAGCCCCATTGCCTGGTGTTGCTAAGGCATCCACAAGATGGAGAATCTGCCCCTTTTCTAAGTACTTGGTATTTTCTTCTTGTTAATGTGCTTATACACTGAGCTAGATTCACACAATCACCAGGTCTGCCTTCCTCTACCATGGAATAACAGAAATATCCAAACCACAAGTGCTGGCACTAATGAGGGGAGGGGAGAAGACAAGATAGCAAATAAAATTCAGTGTTGATTAATCCCCCACAGCAGCTGTTTTACACACACCACGTGTAGCAAGGCCTATGTCTTCCAAGGTGCATTTGTTTGCATTTATGGATCATCTAGAAGCTATACCCCCTCACTGTTTAAGCACCAGGGCAGGCAGTAGGGGTCTGGGTCACTTGTGTCAATCCTTAGTCCAGGACTATTCAATTCCTGTGAAATAGTGAAGGAGCTGCCACTATGCTCCACCTACACACATCGTTGAGGCCTGAGTGGAAGTGCTGCCTCCAGTTCTGGCAGATACTTTCCTCAGTTTAATTGCTCTCTTTGAAAAGGTTATGGACACTGGTCACTTTTGGAAGTACTTTTTCTTTTTTTAAATTAACCTAAAAAAAGTAAAATTAGGAAGCTACCACCTGGTGGAGTCTTATGTCTAACATGTTGCTTATAAATTAACAAAAGATCCTATAGATTAGCAAAAAAAAAAAAAGTACCGACTACACTGCGTATAGCCTCATGGTGCACGCCTGCGAGCTTATGGAGTTAGGCTGCTTAGCACAGAGGGTACTTGGCTTGCAAAAAAGTACTAAACATCTTCTCATGCGCAGCCTTTTCCGAGGCTCTTTGCCAGCTGCTTGCTTTGCAGCATTTATGTCTCCTGCCCTAATGAAACCACACCTGGACTCCGAGCTTGGCAATTTGACTCTCCCTAGGGCAGCAAGTCCGGCCAGTGGCGGGGGTTTTCCCTGCCCCGCAGCAGGGGCCAGGTGGGGGTGGGTGTTACATAATCAGAAATCAAGGCCAGTGGGCATGACTAGCTGAGTGGGCTCACCCCCCCCCCCCCCCCATTGGCTACATTGCAGACCAATCAGGAACCTCACTGTACTGCTTGTGGCTCATTGCTCCTGCCCCATGCACCTCAGCCACAGTGGGCACTTCTATTAGCAGTCTCCTGCAGCCAGGGACTGAGCCTTTTCTGGTGTCACTCTGTGTTGTCATCATTTCTTCCCCCCCCCCCATTGGACCCTGACTGGAAGGACCTAGACCCCCTGTGTACAGCTTATGTAGACCTTCACAGGCACCCCCCACCCCCAAAAATTTCTGAAGCATAAAGAGGGCAAGTGAACCCCACCATAGCACTCCCCACCCCTCCAGTAAGTGTTCCCCTCCTTTAAAGTGACAGAGCCACATTCCCACGAGCCCCCCACTTTGGGGCCAGTCTCTCTCTCTCCAGTTGCAGTTATTGCTAGGGAGATTTAAAATAAAAAGTCTGGTTTGTATGTTGATGTTTAAAAGCCAGGCCCATTCAGCAAAGCACATCACCGTGCAAGTGGCCTCTGGGGTTACAGTGCCAGAGACCCTGCTGTTCCAATCTGATTGGGCACATGGAATGGCTTCCATATGAAGAGAGAATAAGAAGACTGGGACTTTTCAGCTTGGAAAAGAGATGACCCAGGGGGGTTGGGGTAGAGATCTATAAAAGCAGGACTGGTGTAGAGAAAGTAAATAAGGAAGTGTTATTTACTCCTCATGACTCAAGAACTAGGGGTCACAACATTAAATTAACAGCAGGTTTAAAACAAACAAAAGGAAGTATTTCTTCACACAATGCCCACTCAACCTGTGGAACTCTGTCAGAGGATGTTGTGAAGGCCAAGACTTACAACAGGGTTCAAAAAAGAACTAGATAAATTCATGGAGGACAGGTCCATCAATGGCTATTAGCCAGGATGGGTAGGGATGGTGTCCCTAGCCCCTGTTTGCCAGAAGCTGGGAATGGGCAACGGAATAGATCAGTTGATGATTTCCTGTTCTGTTCATTCCCTCTGGGGCACCTGGCATTGGCCACTGTCAGAAGACAGGATACTGGGCTAGATGGACCTTTGGTCTGACCCACTATGGCTATTCTTATGCCAAACTAGGGTGACACCACCACACCGGGGAACTGAGATCAGATTACGACTAAATTGGAGTTAACAGGATTACACGGAGGGATTCAAAAGCAAAATACAGCCCCCATTCAGAACAGCTGCAGCACTAAGGCCCCCATGGGGGAGTAGGGTGTGCTCTGTTGCTGTGGTGATTCCAACTCCTCGAGCACATTCAGGTGCATCATCGCTGGCTCCCTTTTAGGGCCTTTTACCTCCTGTTGCATTGTCCCAGCAGCCTCGCCAGTGTGAAGAACTGACTGCAAGGAACAGTGCACTATTTTCTTACCAATGTGTGAAAGAGGAGGATTTTTGCTTCTTTTTTAACACACCCTCCACTAGCTGAGTGCAGCTTCCTCTCTCTACAGCCAGGAGGATGGGAGGGGTGTGATGATATCTCAGTGACTGTAAGTGGAAACAAAAGTTTGTTAACAGATGCATTGGGGGAGGAGAGGGAGAGAAAGGCAACATTTTGGTACCAACGCTTCCCTATTCCAGCATCAAGGATCAAAAATTCCCCCCCCCCAGCAGAGCACAGCCCTAGCAAGAACATTCCACCAGGGATGGCAGCAGCATCGCAACCCTCTGAGATGGCATCTCCAGCACAAATATGTGAGAGTCCACTTTTGAGTGCCAGTTTGTGATAGCATTGATGCCACAACCTGCAACGAGAAGAACAAGTGAAAAGGAGACCAGGGTGCAAGAGCAACATTCCAAGCAAGATCAGGACCATGTTGCTAGCAGGATTACAGGAGCACGTAGAGGCCCCTGTTAGAGGGCTGTACCTTCACTCTCCCACTTCCCTGGTTCTTGTCACGCAAACAGCAAGCAGCAAAAGACCAGAAGTATGAAGCACAGACAATGCAATGTTTCAGAGTAGAAGCCGTGTTAGTCTGTATCCGCAAAAAGAACAGGAGTACTTGTGGCACCTTAGAGACTAACAAATTTATTAGAGCAATGCAATGTTTATTGGGGTTAGTGTCCAAGCAAGCATATTCCAAAGCCCTTCACACCAGTTGGGCTTATCTTTATATGCCGATAGAGTCTGTTCCCCAGTGTTCCCTTCCCAGCTCTGACGCCGCAGAGCCTTGCCTGTGTCCCTGTTCCCGATTCCCTTTCCTCCCCCCCTTAGCAAACAGGATTTCAATTTCCCTTTCCACTTCCTGTCTGACCCCAGTTTATATAGTAGTAATCTCAGCTATACATTAACCAATCATTTTACTGAAATCTATCTAACCAATCCTAACATATTGTAACATAATTCTCTAAGCAATTATATCCCATTACCTAATTAACTTACACCTAGCAAAATTAATTATACATCAGACAGAAGCAATTAGAGAACCAGACAGATTAACAATAGAAAAGTGGGGGGCCATAAAGATAAAACATACAGAAATGAGGGTTTCATAACCACAACTATTGAGAAGTGATTTCTTGCCAGACAGGAGGCTATCAAACTAAGTTTTCTTTAACCATCTTTATCTGGTGGTGATGGGCACTATCAGGACAGGATTGTATTCCTAACTGCCCAATAGCACCTTATTTCAATGTGACAGGTTTGGGTTCGCTTCCCAGCTTATGGTTGCCCCTGCTGCTTAGCCAAAGGCCTTAGCCTAAGAACAAGGTCTCAGACTCTCCTAGGGAGAGAAGGCTCATACACAAGTGGACTGTGATTTTGATTCTTTGTTTTATACCCCTGTCACTAGCTAAGTGATAAAAATACACCTAAGTTCTTAAAGTATAGGCCTTTACAGGCAGGCCTGCATATCTATAGTCTAACAGCCCCACTATTAAGTTTATGTTAATAGCATTGTGGTAGCACCTAGCGGTCCCAACTAAGCTGAGGGGGCCCCATCAGAGAGTGCACACCAGGAACAGAGCTGAGCTAATATTATGTAGAATTCTATGACAGCCTCCTCTTTTCCCTGCACCTTAGCTCAGCTGAAAACTCTACAAGGAACGTTAAGACCAAACTCTGGCCTTTGGTTCTGCAGAGTCACACTCAGGGCCAGTGTGTGTAAAACACAAATTGCTGGTGTTACTAGTTCCCAGTCAGTTCAAAGACAGAGCCACAGACAACCCCTTAGTAAACAACCAATACACACAGCATACATCCTCAACAGCATTTGGAACATTTATAGACATCTGTTTACTACCGATTAGGTAATAACAGTGCTGCTGTTCCCCATAAAGCCTGCCCCACTTTGTTGCTATTATGCACAGTCCAATGCACGACTTCAACAAAACATTTACATTTCTATACCTCAGCCCATGCATATGAACACATCCCATCTGCTCAACTTCTCACGCTGCAGTCTGCCCTGAAGTGCAGCACGGGTCCCAGGAAGCTCCAGCGCTGGAGAAGAACAGCAGCATCTCTGCGCTTTTCCAAACTCCTCCGAGCCTTGTCCCCAAGCACAGTGAGCACAGATCCTCATGACTAGCAGCGCTCCAGCTTCAGGTTAGCAACTGCGTGGTCTGCTCAGGTGCTGGTGAGGGGAGAAATCTGTAGCCTATATCCAAAGTGGTGCAGGCTCTGGGACCAGGATATAACACCCCCCATTGCCTGGCGCTGACCTCTCTCCACACGCCCCACTAGGGCAGATGAGGTCTGACAAACCCTCCCCTCACTCGACTCTACTCTGGTTTCTCTTGCACTGCGCTATGAGCTCCCTGCTTTAAACTGGGACAGTGTCTTGGTCTAAGTCCACAGGCTCTGTAGCCTCTAGAGCTGGCAGCTCTCCCTCCAGATCCATAGGACACACTTGCCTATTGTGTGCATTCGCCAGCAGTACAGCTGGAATAGCACTTACCTGCATCCAAAATGATCCGGGTGCTGGGACCAGCCCACACAGCAATCACCCACATTGACTGTCTGCAGAGTCCACAGCGCTGGCTTTAACTTCCATGCATGTAACCTTCCCCATGCTCTGACCGGCTCAGCTCGGAGGGTGAATGGGTGAGGCCTGCAAGACTACATGCCCTTAATGGAAACTTCCTGTGCAGCTTCAGAAACAACTCCTGAGCATCTCCAGAGACTGTTATGCCCTATTTCTGGGTGTTTCTTGGCTGCCAGATGAGTCTTCACACCCTGCCCAACTGCGACTGGGCCCAATTACACAGTATGCATTATTAGCAGCACTAGAGTAAGCTGAGCTCAGAATCTCATTTTGCCAGACACTGCATAGTCCTTGACCCAAACAGCTCAATTTGAATAGACACAAGGTGAGAAGGGGAAACAGGCACAGAGCAGGGAATGGACTTGCCTGTGATCTCACACCAGCTGAGTGGCAGATGAGGGAACCAAACTCCTCCTCCCCTCTAACCCACCAGACCCCCCCTCCCCTTCCAGAGCAAGGGAGAAAACCCAGGAGTCCTGGTTCCCAGCTCCCCCACCCCCCCAACCAGTGGTTCTCAACCTTTTTTCATTTGCAGACCCCTAAAAAATTTTGAATGGAGGTGCGGAAACCCCCAGGGGTCCACAAAGCATAGGTTGAGAACCACTGCACTAGACCGCACTTCCTTCCCAAAGCCGTGGATAGAACCCAGGAGTCCTGGCTATCAGTCCCAGGCTGCATTCAGGCAGAACCAGAGGCCAGTATGGAGAACACTAGGGTAATTTCTTCTCCCAGCTCCAGCAGCACCAACCTCCCTCACAGACACCAGGTGGCACCACCATCTGGACTGAACAGACCAGCCAACTATCCCCACCCCCTGCCCCCAACACTGCCCTCCCTGATCCTCATGGCTAGGCCATTCCCCTGGGTTCAGTGATAATTTGAGGGGTTTCCTCTCTCCTCTCCTCCAGCCCTTTCCCATTAACCATTTTGCAAAGTGCACTGGAAAGGCCAAAACAAGGAGATCCCATAAAGTCATGTGGTGGCCCCAAGCCCTCTTCACCTTTCGCATTCCTAGCTGCCCTATCCTCCTCATTGACAACTCCAGCAATCTTTGCATTATCTGCAAACATTAGCAACAGTGATTCTACATTAATTTTGATACTGGATACATCTATTGGCTGACATTCGGCCCCCACCCTTCCTGCACCATCCCATCCCACTCTAATCATGCCAATTCTAAAGCGGCTTCGTTGCAGGCCCTCTGCACAGTATCTCCTTGAACTGAGGTGCAGTGTGTGTCCAGCCCCTTCCCTGCAGATTGACCACCACAGCACATATAGAAATTGGTATTTATTGAATCAATCACCAGGAATTTACAACCCAAGAAGCAATCCACCTGGCTGAGCTGGTGCCCTGCCCTCTGGGGGTCCTCGACTCCTCCTAGCCCCAGGGTGGGTTTAAGGGGAAGAGCTTCATTAAAGAGAGGAAGGGCACATGTCCAGCCACATGGCTTATACCAACCCTCCCAGCCTTTATACCAGCTGCTCAGTCTGAACAAAGGCTGGGGGAGCCCGAGAGCTCGTTGAAATATTCCAATAAATAATTCTAGATAGAAATTACCTGCTGCTCTGCATCATCTGCATTTATCCTTAATAAATAACTAATTCATTTAATCTGCAGGAATCAATTAGCCATGTTAACCCCCTGAATCAGCCTGTGGGGGAGGCAGCATCGCGTGACACTCAGATCAGGCAGTCTGGAAGGGCCTCGCCTCAGCCACCTTGACCTTGGAAGGGGAGCCGTTTGATCACGGTGCTGCTCTGAGTTGGGGAGAAAGATCAGCACCTGCTGCGCCATGAAAGGAGCACAGATCTCAAGGGAAGGATGGTATAGCGCATTCCTACCATAAGTGCAAGGGACTGGACCTCTTGAGGTCCCTTCCAGTCCTATGATTCTGTGATTCCCATTCCCAAAGCCAAGACACCCAGCCAGCCCTGCTGCCCTGTGGCTGCGGGCAGAGGCCTATAGTGTCCAAAGGAAGGAGGGTCTGCCATCTCACGAGGCCGCTTCAGGGCTGGCGCTTGAGTTGTTGTCCTGGGGGGAGGCTGTGGCGCCCCGGGGTGTCACTTCAATGATGCGCGGCTTGTCAATGATGCGCGCAGTCTGGTTCCCCTTCTCCACGATGCCGATGATCCAGGCCTGGTGCCCCTCCCCGTATTTGGGAGACTTGATTTCAGCACAGAAGCGGGCGGCCTGCTCCCGGGGCAAGCAGATTAGCAGTCCCCCTGCAAAGAGGGACAGGGCTTCTTAGTGCCCATTGTGGGGGGAGGGGTGTCAAGTCGCCCTCAAGTCTCACTGCCACGTAGACAGTCAGCAGCAGTCATGGGGGGAAGGTTGCTATTGGCCCCCCAAACCTTCTGCCATGGGGCCAATCTGAGCAGCTCAGAAAGGGGTGAAAGCTCTTCTCTGCCCCACACAGTTAGCTTGTGGGCAGATGCCACCAGAGTCCTGCTGCCCAGCCGCTAGCTAAAGCCGGTGCATACGCAGTGGCTTGGGGTGACGTGTGGGAATTACCGTCTCCCCTTGCCCCAGGCAGGGACTGCAAGGCAGGATGACTAAGGCCTGGCAGCCAGCCCAGGAGGGTGGAGTCGATAAATACTGGAACAAGAGGGTATCAGATTCCGCTCTGCCAGGTTAACCCAGTGAGTCTCTCCCTCCCTCCTGTCGCACCAGGACCCACCATTCTGGTCACCAACTGTCTCACACAAGGCCCCGGTGCCAATCCCAGCTTCATCCGAGAAACAGCAAGCTTCTGAGGCACAAACCGTCCCAGCTGCCTCCCCTGAAATCCCCAAGGAACTGGCCAGACCTGATGATGAGACAGCCATTCCCACCCGCCTGTGGGTAGGTGAATTAGGATGCAACCTCCAATTCAGGTGACCCTGGCTCCCCACCCTACCTGATGTCTCTGGGGACGTCCCCTGCAGCAGCCCGAAACGATTCCCGCAGGCCTTGCTGATGGCAGCCATCTTGGCAATGATGGGCAGGTTGTGGATGACAAAAGAGACCTCGCTGCGCTGCTGCTTGGCCAGGTTTTGTGCGTGGCCCAAGATCCCAAAGCCCGTGATGTCGGTGGCAGCGTGAGCGTTGAAAGTGTGCATCAAACTGGCAGCTGTGGCAGGGGGAGGAGAGGCATTTACGGGCTGGTTGGGGGAGGAGCTAACTCCATGACAAAGGGGTGGATTCCAAAAGGGACTTTATGCACCTCTCACGGCCAGGGCTTCATCTCTTTCTCTTTTGAGAGATTAATGTTGGGAGAGGAGGGGTGCTCCCCTGAGGCTCCCTGCCAAGCACAGATCTTATGTCGTGCTGCTTAGTTTAACCTCTGAGCTCACAAGCCAAGAGGCTGTGGCTGCTCCCTGACTACTGGCTCCTGACAGTGAGACAGGAAGCAGATCCTGTTGCCACAAGCCCAGTCAGGCTGGGAGCTGCAGAACAGAGCAGCCCATGCTCCTCGCCAACTACATGTCCAGATGCCTACCTGTCCTGTTCAGCATGGCCATACTGAACATGGCTTCCTGGTAGGCCAGCTCCACATCCTCTTTGGACACCACCAGCTTAATCTTATTCCACCTGTCGGGCTGGAAAAGAAACAGGAGAGGGTAAGAAGCACCCAGGCCTGCCCCCACCCCAGCCTCCTCCAAACAGTATGAAGGGTCCCAAAACAAGGCCTGTTGCCCATCTTGTGGATGTTCTACCGCCTGGGCCCCAGGATCTATGGGGGCTTTCCCATAGCAGCTCCTCAACCCCGACTTCCTCACCTCCCCTGACTGCAGGGTGTGCAAGCATAACAGGGCAACAATAACAGCAGGCAAATACGTACATTATCCAGCCACTGATGAGCGTTGACAGCCACCTGCGTGCCCAGCGGCTTGGTCAGCACCAGCACATCTCCAGGAACTGCACTGTCTGGCCTGAAACGGATACACCCGTGAACTGTGCGCACCCTGGTGAGTCATTCCTGGCTATGCCTGCCAGCCACTGCTTCTACTAATATGAACTGAGGAGCGTGGCTTTTCCATGCTGACCTAAGAACTCTCAAAGGCCGTATTCCGAGTGACTAACGAATACTATCTGTTTTGAAACAGCCTCCCTGCATCACTACTCACTGACTGCATTGCTTCCCCGAAGGCACAGAAATCTCCCCAGGAGACTGAACTAAAGTGGACTCACTGTAAGAGAGAAGGTAGTTGGAACCTGAAAACCCAGACTGAGTTGGAGAGCTGCCGCGCTCATCCTTGTAAAAACCATGGTCCCTCGGGGTCTGGTTCCAGGGGACTGCGTAGTGGCTAGCGTGCAGCCCAGACCATGAAAGTCCGGGACCCCTCCCACTGCTCCTGCCACTCCAGGAGCTGTGGATGTCTCAGACCATCCTGCCCACCTGGGGCTTCTGGAACCTCGGGCTGCCCCTTGCCCTTTAACCCTGGTACTAGCTGTGCAGTCCCTAGGGCCTCAGTGCTCCTCACTCACATGATGAATTCGTTGGGCTGGCACACCACAGTAGCAACGCCCCCGACGATGATCCAGGGATTCAACACAGTCTGCCCGCCTGTCACTGATGTACCGCCATCCTCTGCGGCATCCCGGAAGCCTTTGATTATCAGTGGCATAATCTTTTCACGCTCCTAGGGGGCGAGAACACAGGTCAAGAAACAGCTGGTGGGCTGGCTACTGGCAGCTCAGGGAACCTGTATGCAAAGAGGGCAGGGTGTGCCTTATGGAAGCCAGGGCTGAGAGGCACCAGCAGGGAGACAGCAGCCGAGGACCAGGATCTGGGCTCTGCCAACACTTCAGAATTCACAGAAAGTGGATTAGTAGGAGGAATGGAAAAGGACAACAACCCAATAACATGCAACAGGGCCAGACAGACTGATAATGCAGGTGACCTCACGCCTACAGCCAAAGGTCACATATCAGAATTTAATCAGCTCCACTCAGGAAGAGCAGAAGGACTTGAAATGCTGGAAAACATGCCAGGACAGCAGGGCATTCGCCCAGAGCAAGGCTGGAGAGGTGAGGAAGCATCCTCAGAATGAAGGAACAATAATCATTCTCTGCAGCACGGACTCTATTGTGTTTCCCCGACAGCACACTTGAATAGTGCTTTGTGGAGATGCTGACATAGTTCAGTGTCCTATTAGAATGAAGGTAACGCCTTTGACGTGAACCAAGTTGCTGACTGGGGCTTGACAAATGGCAGGCGTTCTCGAACTGGGGGTCAGGACTCCTCAGGGGGTTGCGAGGTCATTACATGGGGTGTCGTGAGCTGTCAACCTCCACCCCAAACCCTGCTTGCCTCCAGCATTTATAATGGTGTTAAATATTTTAAAAAGTGTGTTTAATTTATTACGGGGGTCACACTCAGAGGCTTGTGATGTGATAGGGGTCACCAGTAAAGCAGTTTGAGACCCACTGGTCTAGGGACACAGAGTACCAAGCCCCTGGGGCACTGACTGTTGACAGGTGGTCACTGACATGACCAGAGGGGAAATTAAAGTTATTTGCTTTACTGCTCAGTATAACAAGAGCCTCCCCACTGAGCTGTGCCAAGTACTGGGGGATGAGAGAGACACACTATAGCATGGGCCACATCACACGGACTCTTTCCTTTAATTAACTCCCCCAGCACTTTAATGCCGAGTCCAAGCTGCCCAGCACTGCTGGTTACAGCTTCTGAAAACCTGAAAATACAAAGGTACATGGTACTCCAACACAATCTTAAGTGTCTCCCCCCCGCCCCGCGCAAGCTGGCAATAGCCACAGGGAACAGTTCAAGTAAGAGAGGGAGCCATAATAGGCAGACACTAAAAATCTGCCACTGTTCATGCTGTGTTCCAAATTTGAATTTAAGCACTTCCCTGCACTCCACCTGTGATCCTGTGTGAGACATAGCTGTACTGAGTGGTGGGCTAATCAGCTGGAGCAAGTGGGCAGAGCTGTCACCATGCTATGAGAACAGCTGCACATGAACTTTGAGGAATGCCTCAGTTCAGTGCTGAATTCTGCAGGCTGTCAGGAGAGGTGCATGAGGGTGTCCTCTTCCTCCCATCCCACAGGGATGATCAGCCCGGGGGCATACACTACTGTGGCCTCCAGGGCTTAGTGAGGGGTAGGTGAGATCAATGTCTCAGATGGAATCCTCACTGCAGGAGTGAAGGAGCGGCAGCAAAGAGCAAATCTGGGATTGTTTGGGTGGAACTGTCTCTGCGTCTCAGTGTAAGGCAAGGCAGGCGATGCTTGTTCAGTACACCTGACCTAAACCTGAGCTTTGTCCTAGCAAAGAGGTGGGGTTGGACTTTAGCCTGCTGAACTCATGTGCTCTGTGATTTCTAGAGCGCCAGTATGTGTGTTCTTGGCATGCTGGGGCACAGTAGAGTTAAGGCTGTGTTGTGAGGCCTTCTTTCCACTTTCCACTTCTGGGATTTCAGTTTAGCCAATCTCCATGTTCTGGAAGGACATGAGACACCACTGGGCAACCTTAGCTCTGCATTAACAAACTGTTGGGGGCAGTTAATTTCCTTTAAAAAAAAATTCTCAGCATGCCCACTTACTTGTCCTGCTCTCCCCTTTCATTGCCTGCATGATACTCCCTTCACTACCCCGGTATCGTCTCACCTCCTAAGTCTCCATCTGTCCCATGCATCCTTGTTCTCTCTCCTCAGCCCTCTTCTCCACAGAGAAGTAAAGACCCACAGGTTGGAGAGCTGAAGAGCGAAAGCAGGACCAGCGCAGGGACTAGCACAAAGTCAGTGGGGAGTCTGAACCCCACTTAAAGGTCTCAGGCAAAAGCACACGGACACAAGTGTCAGCCTTGAACTGACGGAGACAGGAGGTGCTGCCCAGTTATGCCACTAAGATGCCAGGAAATGCCCTGTAGTCCACCAGGAAGCTTCCTACCTGGGTAATCGGGAAAGGGAGATGGAGGGAGAGTCCGGGCCCAACCATGTCTGAGCCTGAGTCTGGATCAGACCAATGAGAGGGCTCAGTCCCTGCCTTCCCCAGCACTAGGGTATTTCAGGGGCCTCAGATGGAAAGTCAGGGTTCTGGTAGGGGGACACGGACCTCCCCCACCATTTCCCTGGATTGTAACTAAGTGCCTGGAAATCTCAGTTGCACTTTACAGAGCAGAGGAGCTATCAGGCTGCCAGCTCTGGGGCAGCAGCTGCTTCACACTCTATAAACCTGTAGTATTTCCACCTCTCCTGTCACGGAACATCCAATATACCCCACCAGCAGTGCAGGGACATGCTGAGCTCACCCATACTAGCTGTGAAGGTCAGTGACCACAGCACATAGCTAGACCCTTCTCCCCGACATCCCATCCCCTCACCTCATCCGTCATTTTCTGGCTGACACTCAGCAGCATCAGCATGTTGTCGCACTCGGTGATGCCCATGGCATAGAGATCACTCAGCACATTGGCACAGGCGATGCGGCCCTGGAACACAGGGGTGCGAGGGTCACCCATAGGGCCTACCTTCCATGCCTCAGGCTCTGAGCGCAGGAACACGTGTGCCACTTCTCCACCCCCAACGGGGGCCCCATCCCACATCCTGTGGGCTGTGAGTCTGAGAGCCCATACCCAATTCTCCTGGGCTCTGAGACTCAAGGCGCTCCCCTCTTTGGGCCTATCTCCTGCCCTGTGTGCTCTGCACCACAGAGCGTTTCCCCTACAGGGGGCCCATTTCCCATGCTCTGAGTCAGAGAATATCCCCTACCCACCCACCCCTCCATGGGCTCGGAGCTCACTAGTACACCCCCCATGAAGATGGCATGCCCATGACAGTCGCCTTCCACCAGCCATCACAAGCATGGTCTCTGGCATTACTTGCTCCCTTCCCCTGCCCACTCTGGAAACCACCCCTGCTCGTACCATCATGTAGGGATCCTCAACCAGTGGGTAGAAGAAGTCTGTGGTCTGTACAAGGGAGAGACCCCCATGCCTGAGGGGAATGACGCAGGAGTCCATCCCTATGCCTATGAGCAGGAGACGGAAAACTTTCACATCAGCATCGGCCCTCCAGCCCCCCACCCTACCCATAATCCCCATTCCCCAAAGATGTCCCAACACCTGGAACCTTTATCTCTCCACTGTCACAGGCCCATGGCCAATTCAACCCCCCTACTTCTCCTACCCCACCACCGTCCGCATCCATCCAAACCCACTGCCCCAACTCTCCACTGTCACCTTGAATCCCTCTAAGCTGCCACCTCAACCTCCTCCCACAACCCTTATCCCTCAACTCCTAGACTCAACCACCCCCTGCCTCAACGACCCTCAGCCCAGACTTCCCCCACAGGCCCAACCCCCTCCCTATTGCTGCCTCTCAACAGCCCCTTTTCCCTCACCCATAGTCCCCCTGCTCCCCCTACACCATCACTCCCCCATGCCTGCAGACTCCCCACCGCTCCTGCTCACGGCCCCTCCAACTGGCCACAGCCCCCTTTGCTCCCCCAGCCCCCCTGCTGCCCCCCCAACCCATCCCTCTCGCCCACAGCCCCCTCCCCAATGCGACAGGCCCACAGTGCCCCCCACTAGCCACAGCCCCTTTGCTCCCCCAGCCCCCCCTGCTGCCCCCCCAACCCATCCCTCTCGCCCCACAGCCCCCTCCCCAATGCGACAGGCCCACAGTGCCCCCCACTAGCCACAGCCCCTTTGCTCCCCCAGCCCCCTGCTACCCCCCAACCCATCCCTCTCGCCCACAGCCCCCTCCCCAATGCGACAGGCCCACAGTGCCCCCCACTAGCCACAGCCCCTTTGTTCCCCCCTCGCTGCCCCCGCGCTCACCCAGCGAGGGCCCCCCTGGCTCGGGCCCCCCGGGCTCGGGCCCCGCCGCCGCCAGCCCCGCGCGCGGCCCCCCCAGTCCCGCCAGGAGCCTGAGCAGCGTCTCCTGCGGGACTTTGCAGCCTCAGCCGCGCAGCTCCCCGAAGCCCGTGAGCCGCCAGCCCGGGGGCCAGGCCCAGCGCCTCGGGCTCGAAGGGCCGGTAGCCGGGCGGGCCGGGGCCCGCGGCCGGCGCGGCCGAGGGGGAGCCGGACAGCGCCGCCATCTTGGAGCGAGGGAGCGCGGGAGGAAGGCGGCTCCCGCGAGA